>NW_024525156.1:4379217-4395024 GCF_017590135.1 Pyrgilauda ruficollis
CGCACCCCCCCCCCATCCCACAGTTGCCCACCTCTCCCAGCTCAGTCTGGACGGTGGCCTCCCCTCCTTGCCGCCCTGTCACCCGACCCCGAACGAACTCCTCCCGGGGGTGGGGGACGAAGCACTCGCTACGGGGGTCGAAGGGTCTGGTCTGCGCTGCCAGCCGCTCCCGCTCCCCTGGCCGCAGGAACGGGGCTGCTGCCCCCAGCGCTGCCAGTACTGCGTCTGCCATCCTGCTCCACATAGACAGGGACCCTGCATCACCTGGGGGGCTGTGGCCACAGGGTCTCACCCCTTGTTCCATGGCCCACACCACGCCACTGGCCAGAGCCCGTTGCCATGCATTGGCCCCTTTAGCCATGCCCAGACCCCTATGGCTGTGGCAGACACCAGAGCCAGAGCCAGAGCTTTGCAGCTGTGCACAGCCCCATGCGTGGATCCCTACAGATGTGTAGGGAGCCCTATATCCCTCTGCACACCCACATAGTCATGCACTGCCCCACGCACAGACTCCTGCAGTGATTCAGGGACTCCCTGCAGGGACCCCTGTTGTTGCGGTGTGATGTCATGATTTGCCTCAGTTTCCCCTGGGTTCTCCCTGAAATCTCCTTCCCCAGGTGGGTTGTCAATCACCCTTCCTTTCCCCACCCTTGACCCCTGCTGGGCACTGTCTATCAACCCAGAAATTCCAAGGAGAGTGTCAAGCAATTGGCAGGTTCAAAGCCCAATACCCTATAACCATTAAAGGACCCCTAATAGCAATGTACAGGACTTCATAGTTGTGTATGGCCCAAGCACAGAATCCTACAGCCATTCATGACTGCATGTATTGAGCCCTGTACAGTGCACAGACCCCCTATAGCTGTAGGCAGACCCCTATATTCATGCAGGGACCCTAATCCCATGCACAGCCCCATGTACAGACTCCAGTATTGATGCAGGCACCTCCACAACCAGGGACCACCAACCCCTGGAATGGTGCATGGCCCCCTGCAACACAAAGACTCCTATAGCCATGGACGCAGACCCCATAACGATTCAGGCATCCCTACAGTGATGCACAGAGACCCATAGCAGTGCAGGGATCCCTATAACAATGCAAGGAACCTTAGAGCCCCCCACAGCTCCACATGCAGACCCCCACGGCAAAGTATGGATCCCCTGTAGTGATGTGCAGACCCTAAAGCAACACACACACCCTTATAGCAGCACTACTCCCCCCGCAAAGCGGCCATCCCCATGCTGCCCCACAGCATCACACTCACCTGGTGTCTATGGATCTAGCAGGTAAGATGAAGGGAGCTGGAAGAACATGCAGAGGGTGAGTAGGGCTACACCCTATAGACCCTCTTTGCCCCATAGACCCCTTTATGCCCCATAGATCGCTTCGCCACATAGACCCCAAGTACCCCATAGCCCTGCTTGTGCCACATAGGCCCCCTGGATGCCCCACAGACCATCAGTGTCCCCTAGACTGCTGTACCCCCATAGATCTCTTTCCCCCACAGTTCCCCTCAGTGCTTCTTAGGTCCTCTGTGCCTCATAACCCCCTGTGTACCCCACAGGTCCCCACACCCCAGAGAACCCCTATGTGTCCCATAGGCCCCCTGTGCCCCATATCCCCCAGATTCCACTGTCTCATAGATCCCCATATGCCCCATAACCCTCCTGTGCACCCCATAGCCCCCCATATCCTCCCTCAGCTCTTCATATCCACATCCCACATTCCTGCTATGTCCCCCACCCTCTCCCTCTTTGCCCCACGCCGACACCTATGCCAGTCCCACAGCCTCAAGGCCTTTATAGACCATCATGGGATGGGGAGGAGCATTCCTGGGGAGGGGGTGGCTGATAAAAGAGAAGAAGGGGGGCACCTTCCCCCCCGCTTCCCCAGCCACAAGGTGGCATCTCTCCAGTGACCCTGGCATCCAGGACCCACATATTCACCCCACAGGATGATTTATGGGGCAGAGCTATAGGGGTGAGCAAGGGCTGTCCAGACCCCTTGTAGGGGTGGGATGTGGGGTGGGCTAGGGGGCCTGGCTGCCTGGGTGCCTTGTGTAGGAGGTGTCTGTGGAGCCCAGACATCTGGATCCATCGGGGGAGGGGGATGGGGGTGGGGGGGTGGAAATTAGGGACCTCAGGGGCCAGGATCTCTTGTGTGTGTGGGTGATCTCTGGGGACCAGGGTGCTTTGGTGGGGTTTGTGATGTTTCTGTGGGTCTCAGATGCCTGGGTTTCTTGTGTGTGTGGGATCTCTGGAGCCCAGATGCCTTGGTTCTTTGTGCATGGAGGGGATCTGTGGGGCTAGGACTCTGGGGACCCTTGTGAAGGGGGTGCCCATGGGGCTGGGATGCCTGGGTCCCTGGCCAATATCCTGTCACCCGTGGGGTGGTGACAGCTCTACCCTGCCAGGTCTATATTGGGACATGACTGGAGAGTGGGGGGGAGGTTGTTATCTCGTCCTCCCAGCGAGGCGCCGTGGGGCCGCCAGGGGTCTGAGGGACGGGGGGGTCTGGCAGCAGCTCCCGAACACCACGTCCACTTTGTCAGCAAGGAGGTGACAAGTGTTCCTGCGAGGTGACACATTCCCGCGGGCGGGAGGTCCCCACCTCCCCATTGTGCCCCACAGATACCCCTCTCCTGCCCCACAGACCATCTCCTCTGCCCCACAGAGCCCTTACAGAGCCCCATAATTGCTCCATGGAGCCACAGAGAGTCTCCACAGATCCCCATAGAATCTTTTTAGACCCCCATAGAGTCCACATAAGGCCCCATAGAGACATTACCCCACCCTTCCTCGGCCCGAGTTTGGCGGGGGAGGGGAGCTGCCCGGATGCCGGGTCCCCTGGGGTCCTTCATGCGGCGCCACCAGGACCGGGAGGGATGGGGCAGCGACAGATGGACAGCGAAAGGGAGGGTGAGGGGGGAAGAGGGGAGGGACAGAGGATTTGGTGGGGAGGGACAGGCAGGAGACAGAGGGACCAGGGGGACATAGGGAACTTGCAGGGACCAGGGGGACATGGAGAAGGCAGAAGGACTATAGGAGATGGAGGACACAGGGCTGGTGGGCGAAGAGGTGGTGGGATGATGGATGGTAAGTCCAGAGCAATGGAGAGACAGGTCAGTAGGGAATGGGGGGCTGTGGGACATGCTGTGGGGTGGGACGGAGCAGCTGGTGGCTAGGGGAGCACTGAGGCCAGGACAGAGGGACCTCAGCACCTGCAGAAGGAGAATGGGAAACCTCAGGAGCCAAAACATGCCCGAGGGATCCACTCAGGCTCTGCCCACATGTGGAGATTGCTGTCCCCCACCTCCTGGGGTCCCCCCTCCCCACCCGCACATATGCCCCCAGACATGTGTCTTCCGCCACACGGATCTAGGCTGGTGTGGAGCAGGTTGAGGTTACAGATCACCATGGAGCAGATAGAGTATCTGCCCCACAGCAGATACACTGTGAGGCAGCTCAAGGCTGAGCTCATGGTTCACATCACATTGCACTGTGGGTCTGGTTGCATCATGCTGTGGGGCACACTGTGCTGCAAACTCATTGGTGATCTTGTGTGGGCTATAGACATCCTGTGGGTACCATGCCATGGGGAAACCCCACCCTCTCCACACAAACACAGCCCCACAAAACCTGATGCTGCTCAATGGTTTTTATTGGCTGACCAAGGTTAGGGGGCTGGGAGCGGGGGTGGGCCACTTGGAGGTCCAGGGGATATTGTTGAGGGTCCAGAGCTTCACTCTTCATTGAGTCCCTTCTGATGGAGAATGAGAAAAAGGGACTGTGAGCATGAGGAACTTGTGGGGCAGCTGTGGGGCAGCTGTAGGGCAGGGGAAAGTCCCACCTTGGCTCCAATGTCGCGGCTCTTGGCCCGCAGCTTGTTGACCTGGGACTCGGCGATGTCGGCACGCTCCTCTGCCTCATCCAGCTCGTGCTGTGCCTTGCGGAACTTGGCCAGGTTGGAGTTGGCCTGTTCCTCCTGAGGGTGCAGGGATACCAGTGAGGCTCCCACACAGCTCTGCCTAGCCTCCTGCCACCCTGCCAGCTGTCCCTCCGTCCTATCTTCTTATTGCTCCATCTGGCCCACCATGGAGCCACCTGTCCTTCCAGACATCCCATCCTCCAGCCACCCAACCATCTCCTCAACAAAGCAGCCATCTAACATTCCTTCCTTCCTTCCTTCCTTCCTTCCTTCCTTCCTTCCTTCCTTCCTTCCTTCCTTCCTTCCTTCCCACCACCATCTCCACATTCCACCACCCACCCACTTTCTCCACTTTCTTTTGACCTACTCTTCTCGCCCCCTGACACCCCACCCCTTGACCACCCCAAGGTCCCCTGCTACTCCCCACATTCTCTCCCACACCCCAACTGTCCCAGCCCCCACACTGTCCCCTCCTGGGGGGTGGTGCCACAGATGTCCCTCCAGTGCTCACCGCCTCCTCAGCCTGTCGCTTGTAGGCCTTGACCTTCATTTGCAGCTTGTCCACGAGGTCCTGGAGCCGGACCAGGTTCTTGCGGTCCTCTTCCGTCTGTGGGGTGAGACACAGGTGGGTCGGGACATGATCCTACCTTTGCTTTGAATCACCATGAGAGCAGTGAGGGTCAGGAGACAGTTAATTATGTTCTTGGGGAGTGGTGCTTCTCTAGATCTGAGGGTGGCCTCAACTCTGGGGCAGAAAGTGGGTTGTCTCCCTGTGTGAAGGTGTCTTCTTGCCCCTGATGAGGTCCTACCTGAGGTTCTGGATCATGCAAAGACGCCATGGATACTGGTACACTGAGCCTGGGTGGCTTATGACCCAGACAATATTCTGGGTCCCACTAGACACAGTGGGTGGTCTAGTTTACCCAGCTCCGTCAGGTCCGAGATCTCCTCTGCCCAGATTATAACCCATCAGACTTGGTGGAAGGTAGTGGAATACAAAAAGGTGGGCAGGGAAGGACCAGGGTCTCACCTTGGAGATTCTTGTTTTCCCTCTTTAAAGTCTCTAAGTGATCAAGTGACTCCTCATAAGCGTTTTTCAGCTTGAAGAGCTCAGTGCTGAGGGACCTGGCCTCTTTCTGTGATGCCTCCAGCTCCACCTGTGACTCTTCAAACTTCTGTTTCCACTCAGACAAGATCTATGAGGACACCACCTGCTCAGCTGCTGCTTTGCCCATGAAGAACCCTCTTTCCATCCTCCTCCTCCTTTCCCCAATACTCTCCTTAAAGGGACTTGAGGCTCTGCTAAAACATGGCCCTTGAAAGTTGTTCAGCTTTTTCCGGGACTTCTCTTGCCTTTTTTTGATTCATGGGACCCACATTTCTCTACCCCCTTCCTACCCTTCTCCTTCCATCATTTCTTGGTCCTCCCACCTTATCAAAGTTTCTCTGCTTCTTGTCCAACGCAGCAGCTGCTGCATTTGACCGCTCCAGGTCTGCCATGAGATCTTCAATCTCATTTTGCAGCCGGTGTTTGGTCTTCTCCAGGGAGGAACACTTGGCATTGACTGCCTCCACCGCCTCCTCAGCCTCCTGCAGCCGCTGGGCCAGCTTCTTCCTGGAGTGGGAGAAAACGTGGCTGTGGTGACCCATGGACCAAGTGGCCCAACTCAAACCTTCTTCCACCCACTGGTTAGCTGGGGCTCTGCTCTGGATCTCCTCTACCATCTCCAGATTATTATACATTCTCTGGATCCTTGTACTGTAGAAGAGTCTCCACTCTCCCCTGCCCCACAGAAGCTCCTTTCATGGGGCAATTACTCACTTGGCTTCCTCCAGTTCCTCAGTGCGCTGGATGGCATCTGTCTCATACTTGGTTCTCCACTGTGCCACCTCAGAGTTGGCCTTGGAGAGTGAGCGCTGGAGCTCGGCCTTGGCCTCTGTCTCCTCCTCATACTGCTCCCTCAGAAGGTCGCAGTCATGCCGGGCTGACTGGAGGGCATGGGCCAGTGCATTCTTGGCCTGGGAGGGGAGGGAGTTACGAGGTGAGGAGAACCTGGGTCTATATGAAGTTGAGCTATATTGGCATTTTCCAACTCCAACTATCTAGTTACCAACCAACTCAACCCAACCCAGCCCAACCCAACCTAACGCAGCCCAACTTTCCTGTAACTCACCAGCCCTACTGAATTTCTGAGGACCCTTGATTCATTTGCTCCTGCTTTGAGGGCAGGCTCATGATGCACTTCTCAATCCCAAACCTTGGCAATGGAGGTGTCTTTTGACCTCACTGACCCCCCAACAAAGCCCTACCTTGACTTCTTCCTCTAGCTGCCTCTTGAGGTCCTCCAGCTGTTGGGTGTAGGTGAGTTTCCCTCGTGTCATCTGGTTGATGAAGGCTTCCTTCTCCTCCAGCTGCCTGGAGAGCTCACCTGTCAGGTGGAATGGCAGATAATCAGTTGCAGGACACACCCCAAAGCCACCCCACTGGGCAAGAGTTAGGCAGTTGGGTTAGGGAAGAGCAAGACCCCCACCATTTTCCGTCTGGAGCTTGGCTCGTTGAGTGGTGAGGTCATTGACCATGCGTTGAGCCTCTTCGGACTTGGTCCGGTGCTCATTCATCTGATCTTCCATGGTGCGGCACATCTTCTCCAGGTTGGCCTACAAACAGGAAGGGCAGAAAGATGAAAGGGAACCTTGAGAGGGCAGTGGAAGGGCAGTCTTCATGGCTGGAGACCTATTTCCTACCTTGGCTTTTATCAGTTGCTCCATGTTGGAGCCGACATCATCCAGCTCTAGCTTGAGCTCCCTCTTCTCCTTCTCCAGCTTCTGCTTGACACGCTGTAAGTTGTCAATCTGCTCACTGAGCTCGGCCACGCTGTCAGCATGCTTCTTACGCAGCGCAGCAGCCGTGGCCTCGTGCTGCAGCGTGGCCTCCTCCAGGTCCCGACGCATCTTCTGGAACTCTGCCTCACGCTTCTTGTTGAGCTCGATCTGCACTGATGTGGCACCACCTGCCTCCTCCAGCCGCTCACTGATCTCCTCCAGCTCTCGTGACAGGTCTGAGCGCAGCTTCTCCACCTTGGCTCTGCCTGTCCGCTCTGCTTCCAACTCCTCCTCCAGCTCCTCAATCCGCGCCTGTGCTCCAGGGATGAAAATGTTTTCAGTGGACTTGGTTTCACCTTACTCCTCCACTAACTCAGTCAATCAAGCCAGAGAGTCTTTAAGTCAATTCAGGTCAACCCAACCAACTGTAGACTCTTCAGCTCAACCCAGACATCTGTAGATCCTTCACCTCAACCAGTCTCAATCCCATTCAGTTCTTTTCAACCTAGTCAAGATCTGAGATCTCCAGATCAACCTGGCCTTATTTGCAGACACTCCACCTTCTCAAATTACCTTGAGATTCTTCAGCTCACCTGGTCTTGAGGACATTCCAATTGGTCCATTCTAACTGGACTAACAGACAACTCAGGACAAACGTCTCTAAGGACATCGGAATGACATTGGAATTGAACATGATTCAACCCAGGTGGTCTGCTCAGCTCAGATGATTGATGTTCCCCATACCTTGAGTACTCGTAACCCGTTGGTTCAGCTCAACCCTCATGACAGCCAACCTGTCCAGGAGCCCATGAGTCATTTCAAGGCAATAAGTAACAGAAAGGTTCTGGGACAAGGGATATACCATGGGCTTCCAACCTCAGGTGGGTGGCATACTGGTTTCAGTTCTTCTCAAAAAGATATGAAGAAGATAATGGGGAGGACCAGTTCCTCCTTCTACTTGACCCCCAAGCTGAAGCCCACCTCACCTGAAGTTCTTTGAGCTTCTTCTGGAGCTGGGCTGCAACTGCTTGCTCATCCTCGATTCTGGCATTGAGGGCATTGAGCTCAAAGTCTTTCCTAGGTGTGGGGAAAAACACCAGTAAGTCATTCTTCTTAGTCCTCAGCAGAGGTGTTATAGGTAAAGGACAAGCAAGCATGCCGGCCCTTACTTTTTCAGCCTCTCATCCAGTTGTTGCTTGTCATTCTCCAGATCCATGATATTCTCCTGAGCCAACTTCAAATCACCTTCCAGCTTCCTTTTGGCCCGTTCCAGGTCCATCCGGATCTTCTTCTCTTGCTCCAGTGAACTCTCCAGCTGCAAGTGAGGAAGAGACACACCCATCAGCCCCCACAAACACACACTCCAGAAGGACTTCCACACCCCAAGGGACCAGCTATATGGCCGTTGTGGCAGTGTCCTATACTCACATCATCCACTTGCTGTTCCAGCTTGACTTTGGCCTTTGTCAAGGTGTTGACCTTGTCTTCCTCTGCCTGCAGGTCATCCAGCGCTTGCTGGTGAGATTCTTGCAGGGCCTTCTTCTCCTTTGTTAGCTTGACAATGATCTCATCCAGCCCGGCCATCTCCTCTGTGAGGTTCTTGACCTGCAGGAGGAGAAATATCAGGCCTCCAGCTTGGTACTAGAGGTAGGACAAGAGACAGGAGGTTGTTCTTGCTCTTTGTGAAGCTGAGTCTAAGTCAGGAGATGTAAGAAAACATAACCAGTCTTGGTTCTTGGTGATGCAATCCAACCAGTCTTGCATTATCGCAATCTAACCCAAGCAGTTTTGGGTCCTTATGACCCAACTCATCCAGCCTTGAATTTGACAGCCCAAACAGCCTTGATTCTTGGCAACACAACCTAACCGGCCTTGGGTCTTCACCAGACTCTATTCATGTTGGCTTGAGTCAGATAAGTTCCCCACAATTTGAGGTCAAGATGTCTCCCCACCCTCACCTTGTTCTCAGTGGCGTGTTTCTCCTTTTCCACTTTGGCCAATGACAACTCCAGGTCATCAATGTCCTTCTTCAGCTCTGAGCATTCATCCTCCAGCTTCCTTTTCTTTGCTGTCAACTCAGCATTCATCTCCTCCTCATCCTCCATCCGCTCAGTCATCTCCTTCACCTTGGCCTCCAGCTGGATCTTGTTCTTGATCAGCTGGTCACAGCGCTCCTCAGCATCAGCCAGGTTGTCTTGCTCCTGGAAGGGATAAGCTTGGTTTGAGATGAATGGAGAAGGAACACAGGGCTGGGACATCTAGGTCACTCACAGCCTGCACTTGGAGCTGAAGGTCATTTTTCTCCTGCAGCATGGAGACCATCTTCTCCTCTAGCTCCTTCCGTCTGGCTTCTGACTTCTCTAAGGCCTCCTTCAGCCGCCCAAACTCTTCTTTCATGTTCTGTGGGAGGCACAAAGGTGCTATGTAAATCTCATTTCTTCCTTTTTGTCCCCACCTACCACTTCCTCTCTCCATCCACCCACCCACCTTCCCTACCCATGGCCCTGTCCTACCTGCATCTCTTTCTCTGTCTCAGCACTCTTCAGCAAGGGCTTGATCTTGAAGTAGAGCTTCATCCAAGGCCAATTCTTCACCCCCATGAAGGCCCTGATGTTCCACTGGATCACCAGAAGTGAGTCTCTGTAGAAGCCACATCAAGATGTGGATCACCAGGGGTTTCCACCCAACATGGATGCAACACCATCTCCATCTCACCACCTACCTGCGCTCTAGGATCTTCTTGAACTCCTGACGGGACAGGAAACCACGGACCTGGGCCTGCAAGCGGGTCATGATCCGTGCCAGGCGCTCATCCCTCATCTCCTCTAGCAGCCCCAGCAGCCCAGCCTTGAAAAAGACCTTTGAGAAAAGATGAAGATAAGTGCTGCTGCGATTTGAAGGCATGGTGGAGGGATGGGTGGTAGTGTGGATGGAGGGAGCTCAGATGGGCAGGTGGACAAGTAGATGATGGAAACATACAGTCCATCTGGTCCCACCATGAAAACTTTGTGGATGGTGGGACCACCAGAACTGAGACCAAGTGACCTTACCTTGGTGTGTCCAAATTTGTATTGGTTGTGGTCAATATCAAGGGATCCCAGGAGCTTCTCAGCACCCTTGCGACTGTCAATGAACTGCCCCTCAGGGATGGCAGCAGGGTTCAGGATGCGGTACCTGGAGACCAGAGAGGACAGGAAACCTCTGAAATCAATCCCAGTGGGGTTGTCCACCCCATCCCCACATTTTCTCCTCTGTGCCTACCGCTGTCGGAAGTCCCCATAGAGGATGCGATTGGGGAATCCCTTGCGGCAGATGCGGATGCCTTCCAGCACTCCATTGCAGCGAAGCTGATGCATTACCAGGGGGTTGTTCATCACACCTGGTGGATCATCAAGACTGGTGAGTCATGGTCTGCCCCACAACACAGCTGCCCACCACCACCTTTGGCCAGAGCCCAGCAGTGTCCTCTGGATCAACCCTCAGGGATTGGCTCACCAGGAGACTTGGTCTCATTGGGGATGATGCAGCGAACGAAATGAGGGTGGGTAGACCGCAGGTTGGTCATCAACTTGTTGAGATTCTCCTGAAAAATGGAGGAGGAGATGATGAAGGGAATGAAGACACCCTCCTAGCCTGTTCCACCAAGGGTTATCCCTTGCCCTGGGACATGTTTTCCATGCCCACACACACTGGGATCCACCAATAACACTTGAGCTCTCACCCGATGGAGGGCAGAGACAGTTTGGAAGGAGGAACCTTTCTTCTTAGCTCCTTTCCCCTTCTCCACGGCTGTTGAAGAAGAAGAAAGGATGAGATAGGACAGGGACAGGGTGGAAAGAACCCCAGATGCTGAGGAAGGGGGTTCCTCTTACGTGCATCTGCCCCAGCATAGTTGGCAAAGAGGTTGGCCAAGAGCTTCAGGGCAGATTTCTGGTAGAGCCCCACCACTGTCTCATTGAGAGGGTCCTTATTCTTCTGCAGCCACCCAGTGATGTTGTAGTCCACTGTGCCAGCATAGTGGACAAGGGCAAAGTGGGCCTCTTGCTTCCCCTTGATGTTTCGTGGCTTCCCAAAGTTGGCCGACTTGCCCAGGTGATTATCAAAGAGCTTGGCCTTGAAGGTCATGTCCGTGGCCTTGGGAAACATGCACTCCTCCTCCAGGATGGACATGATTCCCATGGGCTAGGAAGAAAAGACCTTGTTGGCTACAGTGAACACCAAGTACAACCCAACTGACCAACTTTGGGGTTCCTGCCTAGCTGCAACTGAAAGGGCCCTTCCCCAGTCCCATGAGGCCCTGAAGGAGGTGGTACCTTCTCAATGAGGTCAATGCAGGCCTGGAGGTCCATGCCAAAGTCAATGAACTCCCACTCAATGCCCTCCTTCTTGTATTCCTCCTGCTCCAGCACGAACATGTGGTGGTTGAAAAACTGCTGCAACTTCTCATTGGTGAAGTTGATGCAGAGCTGCTCGAAACTGTTGAACTGGGGAAGGAGAGAGGAGATGGCCAGTGGGGTCAACAGAACAACTACTATGTTCAACAGGGTCAACCTGAGCTCCAACAGGGTCAACACAAATGAAAACAAAGTCATCTGACTATCCAGGAGGATTAACTCTATGTAATCAACACAACACAGTCAACCAGGGCTTACATCAAAGATTTCAAAGCCAGCAATGTCCAGCACACCGATGAAGTACTGCCTTGGCTGCTTGGTCTCCAGTGAATTGTTGATCCTGGTCACCATCCAGTTGAACATCTTCTCATACACGGCTTTGGCCAAGGCTCCTACAGCATAAATCACCTGGAAGAAGGATACCCCACCAGTGAGAGGGCCTCTTGGTGTTCTCCTTGCTGGAGATGGCGCCATATCACCCATTTTGGGGATGTCCTACTCACCTGCTGGACATTCTGCCCCTTGGTGACATACTCATTGCCCACCTTGACCCGAGGGTGGCACAATCCCTTGAGAAGATCAGCTGAGTTCAGCCCCATTAGGTAAGCTGACTTGTCTGCCTCTGAGGATGAAGAAGTGAAAATATGAATTTGGAAGGATCATGGAGTTCACCCCAGTTTCCACCTCAGCCTTGGTTGGACCCAACCTTCTGTGCCATCTGGTTCTGCCTGCTCTTCCCGTTGTTTCTGCTTGAACTTCATGTTGCCGAAGTGCATGATGGCTCCTGTCAGTTTATAGATGGAGTTCTTCTCCTCTGGAGTGAATCCCAGGACATCAAAGGCACTCTGTGGGGCAAAAATGTGTTCAAAATCTTCTCCAGCCTACAGAGACACATACACACTACCTGATGGCCTCCCATCTCACATCTGTGGCCAGGAGCTCCTCTCCATCATCAATGGATGGAACTGTGGTCTCTCCTTGGGAGATGAAGGCATAGTCGTAGGGGTTGTTGGTCACCAGCATCATGTCTGAAAGGAGTAAAAGGGGTTGGGACAAGCAGTCCCAAAAGGGGTGCGAGATCAGGTATTTACAGGTAGGTTGGGAGCATAGCTCACCCAGCAGCTCTGGCTTCTTATTGGAGAGGATCTGGTAGTAAATGTGGTAGTTTCTTTCAGCCTTCAGCTGGAAGATCACACGGGACTTCTCCAGGAGGTCTGGGTAGGGATGAAGAGAAGATGGGTGGAAGTTAGGATGAGGAGATAGAGTTCAGATGGATTAATGGAGGGAGGCTTGAGGATGTGGAAGGGTAGGTGGATGAGGATGAGGAGAAGGATGGACAGGTGGATGGAGAGATAGATAGAGGAAGGGATGGTGGACCGCAAGATGTCCTCTCATGGAGTCCTCAGCCTACTCACAGGTCTCAATGTCAGCTGATGCCAGCTTCCCAGTGGCCCCAAAATGGATCCGGATAAACTTTCCCTGGAAGAATAGTGGAAGGACGTGGAGGTGACCACCTTCTCCCAGAACACCCCAACCCACAGACCCTTCCCCGAGGACTCCACCCCATAGACTCTTCCTCACAGACTCCACCTCTAACACTCACAAATCGGGATGAGTTGTCATTCCGGACAGTTTTGGCATTGCCAAAGGCTTCCAAGGCAGGGTTGGCCTGGATGATCTGGTCCTCCAGGGTGCCCTGGATGGAGTGGGATAGGGTCAGGAGGGTTCTCACAGTAAGGTACAGAGGATGAAGGGTGCAAGGTTAAAATGGATGGATGGGAGAACACAGTGTTCCATGAAGGTTTGAATGGGTGGTCGGATTGATGGACAGGAATGTGGGTTGATGCCATGGGTGGATGGATGGATGGATGGATGGTTAGTTGGTTGGATGGGGATGGGACAGATGAATGGAAGGTTGGATAGATGGTTGGTTGGTTGGTTGGTTGGTTGGTTGGTTGGTTGGATTTTTGGGTGTTTGGTTCAGTAATTGTTTGGGTGATTGATTCTGTCATTGGTTGGACAGACAGGTGGCAGAATGTTGGCCAGATCCCTGGGTGTCGTCCTCCACTCACTGCCCTTACCTTGCCTGGGGCCCCCGCTTCCTTCTTGCCACGGTCACCAATGGCAGCGATGACAGCAAAGTACTGGATGACCCTCTTGGTGTTCACAGTCTTCCCCGCTCCGGATTCTCCGCTGAAGGTAACCAAGGAGAGCAATGGTTGGATACTGGCACTATGGTGCTGGGGGTGGGGACTCACTGGGGAGGGATGGATAATGGACCTCCACAGACAAGTCCATATAGTGATAAAGGGCTGGCCAGTGGGCATGACTTCAAGAGGGAAGGGGAGGGGCTATGTGCCAGTTGGGAGGTCTTAGCTGTGAGCAGGATTACGACAGAGTTTACAGATGAGATTACTCACGTGATGAGGATGGATTGGTTCTCCCGATCTGGTGGGATGAGGAGAAGAAACATGAGGTTCTGAAACCCACCTTGGCTCTGCCCCACATCTCCTGCTCCCCAAAAAGGATCAGGGAATATGGTTATGGGGTCCCTGCAGAAGGTCCCTACCTGTCAGCATGTTCTGGTAGGCATTGTCAGAGATAGAGAAGATGTGGGGTGGAGCTTCACTCCGCTTCTTTCCCCGGTAGGCAGCCACCACCTCAGCATTGTAGACAGGTAACCACTTGTAGGGGTTGACAGTCACACAGAAGAGCCCTGAGTAGGTCTGGAAAAAGGAGTAGGTGGGTCAGAGTCAGGAGGTGCCACCTCACCAGGTGGTCCAAGGAGTCTGCCGAAGCTACCTCTTGTGTCTATGTGATATCTTGGGTTTAGGTGACCCCTGTGGTCTGTAAATGGGACATCTTGGGTGTGGGGGACCAAAGAGGTCTGAAGAGAGGATGTCCCAGTTCTGTGATCTGGAGAAGGGATGCCCTGGTTTTGAGTGACCCAAAGGGTCTGGGATATCTTGGATCTGGGTGGCTCAACAGGTGTAAAGAAGGATCATCCCAGTTAGTGTGGGCCATGATATCTGGAGAAGGGACATCTTGCACCTATGTGGCCCAAGTGGTCTACAAAAGGGGCGTCCAAGTTCTGGATGGGGTCTGAAGAACCTCGTGGGCTCCCAACTCACATAGATCATCCAAGATGCGTAGCGGTCCTTGAGGTTGTAGAGGACGGCGGGCTCGTGGAGGAAAGTCAGCATGGCCATGTCCTCAATCTTGTCGAACTTGGGGGGGTTTTGCTGCATGATCTGGTCCTCCTTGACCGTCACTGTCTGCTCAAGGTAAGGAAGACCCCATGGAGCAGGAACACAGGGCAAGGAGTTGCCCCAGTTGTTCCCTCCCAAAGGGCTGGGAATTGGGCATCTTAGTGTTCCCTTGAGAGCCAGAGGAGGTCTAAGTGTCCCTCAAGTGATAGAGAATATGTTTTGGGGTCTGGGTGTCTCTGAGGTAATAGAGGAGGTTGGATGGGTCTAGCTGTCCAGTGGGTTCTGGGAAAGGTGGATAAGGGTCTAGATATTTCCTGGGTTCCAGAGAAGATGCTGTGGAATCTGAGCATCCAGTGGGTGCTGGAGAAGGCATGTTGGGGTCTAGATGTTTCTTGGGTCCTAGAGAAGGTAGGTTGTGTTCTTTGTGTCCCATGTGAAATAGAGCTGCTATTTTGAGGTTCTGGTGTCCCAGGTGTGGCTGGGGTCCCCCCACCTTGCCATGTTCGGTCTCAGCAGTGATCTTGGAGCCCTCACGGCTGATAATGGTGGCCTTGACATATTCCTCCTTTTCATCAGGGACGAAGATGTCCTTCTTTAGGTCGAAGGGGCGGGTCTGGGCAGCCAACCGTTCCTTCTCCGACTTGCGGAGATAGGGGGCGGCCTCCCCAAATTCAGCCATCTCCACATCAGGCATGGTGGCGCTGGACAGGGCTGGGTGGGGTAGGAAGAATCAGACCCTCCAAGGGCTGCCAGTTCATCCCAGTTGACCCCATTGCAGCTCTTTCCTTGGTGAACCCATCATTCCCTGTTCTTCTCCACATCTACCACTTCCTCCTGGTCAACCCAACTCCTTCATTCCTCCCCAGTGCTCCCAGTTCCTCTCCAATGCTCCCACTCCTCCCAGCTGGCCCATCCCAAGTCTATCCTCAGTGCTTCCATTATCTAGAGTTCCCTCTCAATGCTTCCAGTTCCTCTCCAGTGCTCCCAGTGAGCCCCATCCAATGTCCATCCTTGGTGATCTCATCTTTTCCCATTCTTCTCCAGTGCTCCCAGATCCTTTACAGTGCTCCTAGTTCCTGCCAGTCCTCATCTCCATCCCAAGTTCCTTTTTAGAAGTCCCAGTGCCCTCCCCAGTGCTCCCTGTTCCTTGCAGTGCCTGACACTGCCTGCCCTTTATCCCACCCCAGCATCTCCCAGTACTACCCAGTACTCCTGCATCCCTCCCAGTCCTTTCCAGTTCCCTACAGACCCTCCCAGTATCATCCCAGACCCTCCCAGTCACCCTCAGTCTCCCCAGACACCCCTCAGTTCCTTCCACTACCCAGCCCCACCTCTCTCTGTGATCTCCGAGTCAGGGGATGACAGTGCAGACTCAGGGCGGTTCTGGTCCTGCTCCGGGACACAACACCCCCCCCCCCCCCCCCCAAATCCCCCACATTCCCCAATATATAAC